>NC_138778.1:84741877-84764377 GCF_965119305.1 Pelophylax lessonae
CCCCCCCCTCCCTCTCGCTCCTACCTTTCCTACCTCCATCAAGTGTCTCTTCACAACCTTTAATACTACTATGTACATTCGTATTTTTTATGTTTCTTTTTTTTCTTCTGCTTCTAGCCAAAGCGGACGGCCGGCACCCTCTTGTGCTTTTGGTGAAGAAGGGGAGGAGGAGGACGGCCACACTCCAATATGCATTCAGAGGCAGCGAGCCATTTGAGCAACTGCAAATTGTGGATCGTAAGTAGAAAATAAAAATGTTAGAAATTTCTAATCTCTAATCACATTTTACAGAGCCCCCTTTACATCGGAGTCTCCAGACTTACTACACTGTAAGAGGGAAGTGTGAAAACTCTGATATAAGGAGAGTTTGGGAACCATTATTTGAGGGGGGAAGCTGGGGACTCTGGTGTAAAAGGGAACTCTGTGGTCCCCAAAGCTCCCCCATACATCTGAGCTTACAGAGACCCTCTTACACTTCCCTTCCTCAGTCCACCACAGTCAAGGGCACAACAAGTCCCACTGCAGAAGGCTACCTGCTTGGACTTGTAATCCTCTCTGTAGGGGAATGAGGAAATACTGCCTGCTATGCTAAGACTTGTAGTGCCCTCTGTTAGGGACTAAGGATTCCTCAGTCCTCAACATTCTAGGGCACTATAAGTCTCAGCATAGTGGGCTGTCATACCTCAGTCCCTCACAGCTCGGGGCAAAAACAACACAGTTAAACATCTAAAGGACAACTCCAAACAAAACTACCAATAATGGACAGAGTCCATATGCTCTATAATGTCAAAGACCCGCTACCACTCACCTTCCACCTCTGGTGCTGTCATTGTGTAGGGCAAAGGGCTCCATCTACACCATGTTTGGCTTTCAGGTCAGATAGGCAGGACTTGCTCAGCTCCACTCTCTTCCTTGGCAATTGACTCTGGCGTCATTGTGGATCTTTCCTCCTCTAGAAAACACCCAGGGGCCCTCTCCTTGTCCCCCAGCCACCCAGGGCCTTCTTCTCCTCCTCCTCCACCAACCATTTTCAGACTCTTCCAACTTCCCTTGGGCAACTCAACCCCTTTGCATAGTGGACACAACAAATCTATGACCAGCCTGCAAAATATCAAGTCTGGGCCTGGTTACCTGTATGTTCCGGGTCCAGGGCGGAGCTCTCCTCCCAGAGCAACAAATGATGATAGCAGAGTGAGTTGACCGGCCAGTCACTTCCTACTGGTGCAGGTACACACCTACCGATTCCTCCACATCTTAGGATAACATGATCAGACGGACAATCCCCAGTCAGAGAAGGAGGAGTAAGTGTCAGCGGACAACAGACACCTGGCAGACGCAGTGAAGGGACTGCAGCACACTGCTGCAACTTTTTGATCCGAGGATTGAAAGCAATCTTTTACTTGGGAGATTTCCCTGACTGCGCCCTTCGAAATGTTGGTGCTCCGCCACTGGCTGCAAGGCCCCTGTAGGTGTGAGGCCTTAGGCGCCCGCTTAATTTGCATGGTGCCCTCCTGTTTTAAAACATGGTCAATGCATCTCATTGGTGTAAGTGCACTTCTATGTTCTGAATTGTAGGGGCATTGAGTATGGTGCTAGCATGATGAGAGGTTACTGCCTATTTGTGTCCATAAATAATATATAATGTTTTTCTTTTATTTTAGAAACCAGTGATCAGGATGTGGAGGCTCAGCCTTCTCAGGCCCCCTGTAAGTAATGTGGATGTGCTGGTGTGTTGTGTATTAGGTCGAACTTGGAGGAATGATTGTTTGTTTTGTTTTCTTTTGTGGTTGATGTAACTTCAGCAAGAGAGGAGCCTCAGGCAGGGCCAAGTCGCCTGGATCCGGGCCAGGAACACATTGGTGCCCAAGAAGAGGCCAATTGGTCTCAAGCGGATGAGGACCTGGGCTCTCCTCAAATGGGAAGTAAGTATTCTACATGTGTTTGTGTGTTCAATGTGTCCTGGGAAATCTAAGGGCTGTAATATATATATTTTGCCATTGGGGTTATGTAGCAGATGACATTGAGGATGTTAGTTGTGGAGGACTGGGGAAGAGGGGCCGCTGCTTACCCAGTCCAAAGTAACTACTACCTTCAATGTTTCCCAACTACTTTCTGTGTGCCTTTATCAAATAGCTTTGGTTCAAGGATTGTATTTGTGTCTTTGTGTTTCTAGGAGATACGACGCCATCCCCCCATGAAGGGACACCATCCCCCCATGTAGGGTCTCCCCCATCCTCCCCCACTCCAGGCTCCCCTGAACTAGTCTGTAAGTACCTAAAATTAGATTCTCACATGAATTGTGTGTGCTAGGATGATGTGTATCTAGGATAATCTAAGTTGGAGTCTAAGCAAGTGTAGTTTTGCTATATGTGACAGGAAGGTTGGTCATGAAACACTCTTGCTTAACCTTCATGTTTGAAAGGTGGTTTTGGGCAGCTTTACAGGACATGTTATCTTTTGTAAGTTATCTCAAGCCACCCTATTCTAAATTGGTGTTAGTTTCTCTACATTGGAAATGGTGTGCTTTGTACTTGTAAATTTTTTGTGGACATTGTAATTTAATCATGTCCTGATTTAGTCAAAACTGAAAATGTGTGTTTGTCAATCTTTCATAAATAGTGTTGAGCGAACACGGACTGTATTATTCGTGTTCATACCGAATAATTGGATTTTTTGTACCCGAACACGGACACGGACACTTTACTGTATGTTCGGGTAAAAATCCGTGTTCGGTCGTTTTATTTCCGGGTTTTGCATGCTTTGGCGCTCTTTTCATGGCGGGCTTTCAACAGCCAATCAACAATCGTTTAACTGGTGTGCCTTAAGCCATCCCAGCCATGCCTGCAAATGTCTCAGTAGCTGTGATTGGCCGTCTGAAGCATGTGACCAAGTCTTTATAAGTTCGAGGCAGCCGCAGCGGCGTCATTATGCTGCTTAGATTCAGGGACAGAGCACACATCAACGTGCTGGCTGCTGATTAGGGAAAGATAGGCAGGAAAAAACCATTTGTGTCCGGATAGAATTGAGGGACAGGTCGGAGTGTTTAGGCAGGGCGAGTTGTAGGCATTTTAGGGATAGAGTCTGCTGAATTATATAGGGTCAGTGTCTTCTACAAACTACAATCGATATTGCTGTGTGGGGGGTGGGGTCTGCACTCAATCCTGATCTACGATCTCTTCTCAATCCTGTTAGGGACAGAGTCTGCTGAATTTTAGGGAAACTGTGTTCTACAAACTACAATCGATATTGCTGTGTGGTGTGGGATTGGAGATAGGCAGGTGTCAGTGATCCACATCCATTTTTCTGTGTGTGAGCTGCAGTGAACACAATCTTTTTGGGCTGCAGTGAACACAATCTTTTTGGGCTGCAGTGAACACAATCTTTTTGGGCTGCAGTGAACACAATCTTTTTGGGCTGCAGTGAACACAATCTTTTTGGGCTGCAGTGAACACAATCTTTTTGGGCTGCAGTGAACACAATCTTTTTGGGGTGCAGTGAACAAAATCTTTTTGGGGTGCAGTGAACACAATCCTTTTTGGTGTGCAGTGAACACAATCTTTGTGGGGTGCAGTGAACAAAATCCTTTGTGGGGTGCAGTGAACACAATCTTTTTGGGGTGCAGTGAACAAAATCCTTTTTGGGGTGCAGTGAACAACATCCTTTTTGGGGTGCAGTGAACACAATCTTTTTGGGGTGCAGTGAACAAAATCCTTTGTGGGGTGCAGTGAACACAATCTTTTTGGGGTGCAGTGAACACAATCTTTTTGGGGTGGAGTGAACAACATCCTTTTTGGGGTGCAGTGAACAAAATCCTTTTTGGGGTGCAGTGAACAAAATCATTTTTGGGGTGCAGTGAACACAATCTTTTTGGGGTGCAGTGAACACAATCTTTGTGGGGTGCAGTGAACACAATCTTTTTGGGGTGGAGTGAACAACATCCTTTTTGGGGTGCAGTGAACAACATCCTTTTTGGGGTGCAGTGAACACAATCTTTTTGGGGTGCAGTGAACACAATCTTTGTGGGGTACAGTGAACAGAATCTTTGTGGGGTGCAGTGAACACAATCTTTGGGGGGTACAGTGAACACAATCTTTGTGAGGTGCAGTGAACACAATCTTTGTGGGGTGCAGTGAACACAATCATTGTGGGGTGCAGTGAACTCAATCTTTGTGGGGTACAGTGAACACAATCTCATACTGAAGGTTTGAGGGTGCTGCCTGTTCCATACTCCCCCTACTCCTCATCTAGCCTTTTAGGGGTACAAACAATAGTAATTGGGGCCTAGTGTGGTTGTGTACGTGTGATATACATACACTTTTTTGGGATCATATTTTCTATTCCGCTATTTAATCAAAAACCTTTGGGGATCAGTTAAATTGGGGGATAGTCTGTGTTGGTACGTGTGAGAGAGATCCACCTTTCCAAGTTGTTGGGGTTCATCTCATACTTCTGAAGGTTTGAGGGTGCTGCCTGTTCCATACTCCCCCTACTCCTAGCCTTTTAGGGGTACAAACAATAGTAATTGGGGCCTAGTGTGGTTGTGTACGTGTGATATACATACACTTTTTTGGGATCATATTTTCTATTCCGCTATTTAATCAAAAACCTTTGGGGATCAGTTAAATTGGGGGATAGTCTGTGTTGGTACGTGTGAGAGAGATCCACCTTTCCAAGTTGTTGGGGTTCATCTCATACTTCTGAAGGTTTGAGGGTGCTGCCTGTTCCATACTCCCCCTACTCCTAGCCTTTTAGGGGTACAAACAATAGTAATTGGGGCCTAGTGTGGTTGTGTACGTGTGATATACATACACTTTTTTGGGATCATATTTTCTATTCCGCTATTTAATCAAAAACCTTTGGGGATCAGTTAAATTGGGGGATAGTCTGTGTTGGTACGTGTGAGAGAGATCCACCTTTCCAAGTTGTTGGGGTTCATCTCATACTTCTGAAGGTTTGAGGGTGCTGCCTGTTCCATACTCCCCCTACTCCTAGCCTTTTAGGGGTACAAACAATAGTAATTGGGGCCTAGTGTGGTTGTGTACGTGTGATATACATACACTTTTTTGGGATCATATTTTCTATTCCGCTATTTAATCAAAAACCTTTGGGGATCAGTTAAATTGGGGGATAGTCTGTGTTGGTACGTGTGAGAGAGATCCACCTTTCCAAGTTGTTGAGGTTCATCTCATACTTCTGAAGGTTTGAGGGTGCTGCCTGTTCCATACTCCCCCTACTCCTAGCCTTTTAGGGGTACAAACAATAGTAATTGGGGCCTAGTGTGGTTGTGTACGTGTGATATACATACACTTTTTTGGGATCATATTTTCTATTCCGCTATTTAATCAAAAACCTTTGGGGATCAGTTAAATTGGGGGATAGTCTGTGTTGGTACGTGTGAGAGAGATCCACCTTTCCAAGTTGTTGGGGTTCATCTCATACTTCTGAAGGTTTGAGGGTGCTGCCTGTTCCATACTCCCCCTACTCCTAGCCTTTTAGGGGTACAAACAATAGTAATTGGGGCCTAGTGTGGTTGTGTACGTGTGATATACATACACTTTTTTGGGATCATATTTTCTATTCCGCTATTTAATCAAAAACCTTTGGGGATCAGTTAAATTGGGGGATAGTCTGTGTTGGTACGTGTGAGAGAGATCCACCTTTCCAAGTTGTTGGGGTTCATCTCATACTTCTGAAGGTTTGAGGGTGCTGCCTGTTCCATACTCCCCCTACTCCTAGCCTTTTAGGGGTACAAACAATAGTAATTGGGGCCTAGTGTGGTTGTGTACGTGTGATATACATACACTTTTTTGGGATCATATTTTCTATTCCGCTATTTAATCAAAAACCTTTGGGGATCAGTTAAATTGGGGGATAGTCTGTGTTGGTACGTGTGAGAGAGATCCACCTTTCCAAGTTGTTGAGGTTCATCTCATACTTCTGAAGGTTTGAGGGTGCTGCCTGTTCCATACTCCCCCTACTCCTAGCCTTTTAGGGGTACAAACAATAGTAATTGGGGCCTAGTGTGGTTGTGTACGTGTGATATACATACACTTTTTTGGGATCATATTTTCTATTCCGCTATTTAATCAAAAACCTTTGGGGATCAGTTAAATTGGGGGATAGTCTGTGTTGGTACGTGTGAGAGAGATCCACCTTTCCAAGTTGTTGGGGTTCATCTCATACTTCTGAAGGTTTGAGGGTGCTGCCTGTTCCATACTCCCCCTACTCCTAGCCTTTTAGGGGTACAAACAATAGTAATTGGGGCCTAGTGTGGTTGTGTACGTGTGATATACATACACTTTTTTGGGATCATATTTTCTATTCCGCTATTTAATCAAAAACCTTTGGGGATCAGTTAAATTGGGGGATAGTCTGTGTTGGTACGTGTGAGAGAGATCCACCTTTCCAAGTTGTTGGGGTTCATCTCATACTTCTGAAGGTTTGAGGGTGCTGCCTGTTCCATACTCCCCCTACTCCTAGCCTTTTAGGGGTACAAACAATAGTAATTGGGGCCTAGTGTGGTTGTGTACGTGTGATATACATACACTTTTTTGGGATCATATTTTCTATTCCGCTATTTAATCAAAAACCTTTGGGGATCAGTTAAATTGGGGGATAGTCTGTGTTGGTACGTGTGAGAGAGATCCACCTTTCCAAGTTGTTGAGGTTCATCTCATACTTCTGAAGGTTTGAGGGTGCTGCCTGTTCCATACTCCCCCTACTCCTAGCCTTTTAGGGGTACAAACAATAGTAATTGGGGCCTAGTGTGGTTGTGTACGTGTGATATACATACACTTTTTTGGGATCATATTTTCTATTCCGCTATTTAATCAAAAACCTTTGGGGATCAGTTAAATTGGGGGATAGTCTGTGTTGGTACGTGTGAGAGAGATCCACCTTTCCAAGTTGTTGGGGTTCATCTCATACTTCTGAAGGTTTGAGGGTGCTGCCTGTTCCATACTCCCCCTACTCCTAGCCTTTTAGGGGTACAAACAATAGTAATTGGGGCCTAGTGTGGTTGTGTACGTGTGATATACATACACTTTTTTGGGATCATATTTTCTATTCCGCTATTTAATCAAAAACCTTTGGGGATCAGTTAAATTGGGGGATAGTCTGTGTTGGTACGTGTGAGAGAGATCCACCTTTCCAAGTTGTTGAGGTTCATCTCATACTTCTGAAGGTTTGAGGGTGCTGCCTGTTCCATACCCCCCCTACTCCTCATCTAGCCTTTTAGGGGTACAAACAATAGTAATTGGGGCCTAGTGTGGTTGTGTACGTGCGAGATACATACACTTTTTTTGATCATATTTCCTATTCCGCTATTCAATAAAAACCTTTGAGGATCAATTGAATTGCGGGATAGTCTGTGTCGGTACGTGTGAGAGAGATCCACCTTTCCAAGTTGTTGGGGTTCATCTCATACTTCTGAAGGTTTGAGGGTGCTGCCTGTTCCATACCCCCCCTACTCCTCATCTAGCCTTTTAGGGGTACAAACAATAGTAATTGGGGCCTAGTGTGGTTGTGTACGTGCGAGATACATACACTTTTTTTGATCATATTTCCTATTCCGCTATTCAATAAAAACCTTTGAGGATCAATTGAATTGCGGGATAGTCTGTGTCGGTACGTGTGAGAGAGATCCACCTTTCCAAGTTGTTGGGGTTCATCTCATACTTCTGAAGGTTTGAGGGTGCTGCCTGTTCCATACCCCCCCTACTCCTCATCTAGCCTTTTAGGGGTACAAACAATAGTAATTGGGGCCTAGTGTGGTTGTGTACGTGCGAGATACATACACTTTTTTTGATCATATTTCCTATTCCGCTATTCAATAAAAACCTTTGAGGATCAATTGAATTGCGGGATAGTCTGTGTCGGTACGTGTGAGAGAGATCCACCTTTCCAAGTTGTTGGGGTTCATCTCATACTTCTGAAGGTTTGAGGGTGCTGCCTGTTCCATACTCCCCCTACTCCTCATCTAGCCTTTTAGGGGTACAAACAATAGTAATTGGGGCCTAGTGTGGTTGTGTACGTGTGATATACATACACTTTTTTTGGATCATATTTTCTATTCCGCTATTCAATAAAAACCTTTCTAGGGCAAGATCTTAAATTACAGAAATATGAGGAGACCGTCAAATAAGGGCCGTGGCCTGGGTCGTGGTGCTGCTGGTAGAGCTCCTGTTGCAAGGAGAGGACATGGTCGATCTGTGCCAGCTACACGCACAAGTGAAACACCTTCCTCAAGTGTGAGTAGGCGACAGAACCTGCATCAGTATTTGGTAGGGCATCAAACGCCCCTAGAAGTGATGAGGCCAGAACAAGTTGAGGCGATAGTAGATTGGTTTGCTGCTGACAGTGCCTCCAGTTCCTTCACATTGTCTCCCACCCAGTCTACTGCAGAAAGGTCAGAGTTGGCACCTGCAGCCAATGTCCAACCGTCTTTCACCTCACCCCCTTGCAAATCAGGCCAGCAGTCTGAGCCCCAAGCCATACAGCAGTCTCTTATTCTTTTTGAGGACTCTGTCAGCAGGGTTTCCCAGGGCCATCCACCTAGCCCTGCCCCAGAAGTGGAAGAGATTGAGTGCAGCGATGCCCAACCACTTATTTCTCAAGATGAGTACATGCAAGGATCATCGCAGCACGTCTCCGATGATGACGAAACGCAGGTGCCAACTGCTGCGGCGTTCAGCATTGTGGAGACCGACAAGGAGGGCAGGGGTGAAGACTGGGTGGAAGATGATGTGGAGGACGATGAGGTCCTCGACCCCACATGGAATGAACGTCATGCAGGTGAACTGAGTAGTTTGGAGGAAGAGGCGGTGGTCGCACAGAGCCACCAGCACAGCAGAAGAGGGAGCAGGGTGCAGAAGCGGAGCGGCCGTGCCCTAGACACTACGCCCGCTACTGCCCAACGCAGCAAGGGAACGAGCGCACCAAAGTCAGCTCAAAGGAGTTCTCTAGCGTGGAAGTTCTTTAGAAAATGTGCTGATGACAGGACACGAGTGGTTTGCACCCTGTGCAATCAGAGCTTGAAGCGAGGCATGAACCTTCTCAACCTGAGCACAACCTGCATGATCAGGCATCTAAGTGCAAAGCACGAGCTGCAGTGGAGTACACACCTTCAAAACCAAGAAACGTCTCTGGCTCATCCTGCTTCCTCTTCTGCTGCAGTCTCGGCCGCTCCAGCCACATCTGTAGTGATACCGGCACCAGACGATCTGTCAGCAACACCACCACCTGGGTCACCAACAACCATCTCCACAATGTCCCGTGGAAGCGTTCAGCTTTCCATCTCCCAAACACTTGAGAGGAAGAGGAAGTACCCCCCTACCCACCCGCGATCCCTGGCCCTGAATGCCAGCATTTCAAAATTATTGGCCTTTGAAATGCTGTCATTCCGTCTGGTGGAGACGCACAGTTTTAAAAACCTTATGTCGGTGGCTGTCCCACAGTACGTCGTGCCCAGCCGCCACTACTTTTCCAGGCAAGCCATCCCTTCCCTGCACAACCAAGTGGGGGAAAAAATCAGGTGTGCACTGCGCAACGCCATCTGTGCCAAGGTCCACCTAACTACGGATACGTGGACCAGTAAGCACGGTCAGGGGCGTTATATCTCCCTAACGGCACACTGGGTAAATGCAGTGGCGGATGGGCCTGAGGCGGATAGCAATTTGGCGCATGTCCTTCCACCACCGAGGATTGCAGGGCGCTTCAGTTTGCCTCCTGTTCCTAACTCCTCCTACTCCGCTTCCTCATCCTCTACCGCCTCCTCATCCGGACAGCGTAACACCTTCACCACCAACTTCAGCACGGCCAGGGGTAAACGACAGCAGGCAGTTTTACAACTTGCCTGTTTGGGGGACAAACCACACACCGCGCAGGAGTTGTGGAGGAGCATGGAACAGCAGACAAATGAGTGGTTGCTGCCAGCGAGCCTCAAGCCCGGCCTGGTGGTGTGCGATAACGGGCGAAATCTCATAGCAGCTCTGGGCCTAGCCGGTTTGACGCACATCCCTTGCCTGGCGCATGTGCTGAATTTGGTGGTGCAGAGGTTCCTTAAAAACTACCCCGATATGTCAGAGCTGCTGCAGAAAGTGCGGGCCGTTTGTGCGCACTTTCGGCGTTCTCACCCTGCTGCTGCTCGCCTGGCAGCGCTGCAGCGTAACTTCGGCCTTCCCGCTCACCGCCTCATATGTGACGTGCCCACAAGGTGGAACTCCACCTTGCACATGCTGGAAAGACTGTGCGAGCAGCAGCAGGCCATAGTGGAGTTTCAGCTGCAGCACGCACGCGTGAGTCGCTCTGCGGAACAGCACCACTTCACCACCAATAACTGGGCCTCCATGCGAGACCTGTGTGCCTTGTTGCGCTGTTTTGAGTACTCCACCAACATGGCCAGTGGCAATGACGCCGTTCTCAGCTTAACTATCCCACTTCTATGCCTCCTTGAAAAAACAATTCGGGCGATGATGGAAGAGGATGTGGCACAGGATGAGGAGGAGGAGGAGGATGAAGAGGTAACATTTCCAAGGCTTTCAGGGCAGTCATTCGCAAGGGGCTCCGAGGGTGGGTTCCTGCACACGCAAACGCCAGGGACGCAATTGTCCAGCAGGGGCACAGTTCTGGAGGATGAGGAGGATGAGGAGGAGGAGGAGCTGGAGGAGGAGATGGAACCATGTTCACAGCAGGGTGGCACCCAGGCCAGCTCATGGCCATCACTGGTGCGTGGCTGGGGGGATACAGAGGACACGGACCATACACCTCCCACAGAGGACAGCCTTTCGTTGCCTCTGGGCAGCCTGGCACACATGAGCGATTACATGCTGCAGTGTCTCCACAACGACCGCCGAGTTGCCCACATTCTAACTTGTGCTGATTACTGGGTGGCCACGCTGCTGGATCCCCGTTACAAGGACAACGTACCGTCCTTAATTCACTCACTGGAGTGCGATCGCAAGATGCGCGAGTACAAGCGCACGCTGGTAGACGCCATGCTGCTGGCATTCCCATCTGACAGCGGGGCCACAGTGGAAGCACAAGGCAGAGGAGGAGGAGGAGGAGGTCGCCAACGCAACCAGGGCACCGCCAGCACCTCAGAAGGCAGGGTTAGCATGGCCGAAATGTGGAAAAGCTTTGTCAGCACGCCACAACAAACAGCAGCACCAGCAGCTCAGATGGAACGTCTTAGCAGGAGGCAGCATTTTACCAACATGGTGGAGCAGTATGTGTGCACACGCCTACATGTAGTGAATGACGGGTCTGCCCCCTTCAACTTCTGGGTCTCCAAATTGGGCACATGGCCTGAGCTTGCCCTTTACGCCTTGGAGGTGCTGGCGTGCCCTGCAGCCAGTGTATTATCTGAACGGGTATTTAGCACGGCTGGGGGCGTTATAACAGACAAGCGCAGCCGCCTGTCCAGAGACAATGTGGACAAGCTCACGTTCATTAAAATGAACCAGGCATGGATCCCACGGGACTTTTCCGTACCTTATGCAGAATAGCAATGGATACCGACCTTACCCACCCATTGTTCCATTTTTGCTCTTTCTCACTCTTTTGGGGTGTACCCTCATTTAAAATTTGTGAAAAGAAGCAGTGTTGGCTACCTCGTCCTCCTCCTCAGGGCCAGATTAATGTAGGGGCTATTGGAGCTGCAGCTCCAGGCCCCTACCTTTTATATAGGCCCCGGGTTGGCCATATTCACTGTTACCGCTCTTCTGTCACTTGTAAACACAGAAGTCTGGCTTCTATGCTCGCTTCCCCAGGCAGCACCCTCAGAACCTCCCCACACAGCGTGAAGGCCGGACAAGGAGGGACAGTTGGCGATGCATGGATGTGTTTATGGGCTTCAGAGACAGCATCCCATGTTGAATTAGGCATGCATGGCTGCACCCTTCCTCCTCTGGGTGCATGGCAAGGCACGGCCCTAAGGCCCTTCAAAATCCTCAGCACCAAGCCCATGATGCTGTTAATCCGGCCCTGGTCCTCCTCCACCGCCGCTTCCACCTACACCGCCCATAGGTGTGCGCAGCCTATTGCATTAAGGTGTGCACCCCAAAGTTGAAATACACATGCATGTGTTTGCCAGCAGGGAGAGTAATGTATCGGGGCCATGTACCTGTAGGCAAGGAGAAATAGAGCAGAGCAGGTCCCAGGGAGATCTTTCCCATCTCCTCACTGGCAATGCTATGTGCCCTAGGTGATTAGGGTGTGCCCAGGCACACCCAGCACACCCTGTGCGCACGCCTATGTCACCGCCACATCCACCACCACCTCAACCTCCCTCCTACTCCATATGGGCCTCGTCCTTCAGAGATGAAGAAGAACATTGTTTTATTTTTCTGTTTTTTTTTGTTGTTTTAAGTTATTTCCCTATCCACATTTGTTTGCAGAGCACTTGCCATGCTCTTAATTACGTTTTGCTGCCATTTGCAGCACTCTAGCCCTTTCCTTTGGTGTTTTAGAGCCATTTTAGTGCCTTAAAGTTCGGGTCCCCATTGACTTCAATGGGGTTCGGTGTCCGGGAAAAGTTCGGTAAAAGTCCGGGACACGGACCCGGACTTTTTTTTAAAGTTCGGCCGAACCCGTCGAACACGGACATCTAGGTGTCCGCTCAACCCTATTCATAAATACTCTTCCTCGGTAATGTACCACATTCCAGTTCACAATTTGTGTTCTTTTTGTGCAGTTTCTCCCGAGCCAGCCACGCCATCAACTTCGGGGGCCCAAAAAAAAAAATGATGATGGTAAGTTGTGTGCTTTTCCAGTAATGTGTCTACTTAGTAAGTGGAGAAATGCTAACTGTGTATGTCCCCGCTCAGGCTTCAAGTTGCTCTAAAGGCAGCAGGTTCTTTATGTGAATGCATTCTATGCATTAGTATTCCAAGTGATAGGTGTGCATATTCCCCCTAAGACTTACTGGGACCATTTTTTACTGTCCAAATTTTTGCACTAATACTTGTCTGGAACAGACTCCCCCTCCTCCTTAACTGAGGTGACAGCATGCCAATATTGCCTCCTGATGCTGTCACTCCTAATCATTGAGACCATCGGAAGGGAGGGGGGCAAGGCTGGCTCACAGCCTAGTGCCTGAACAGGCACAGGGTGCTTGGCTTCATCTCATGTGCCTCCATAGCAAGCTGCCTGCTGTGGGGTCAACCAACAGGAGGGAGGTGCCTAGAGGTGTGTACAGGGGCCATGTAAAAAGGAGGATTGTTATTTCTCTTGTCCCCAAAAACCTAGAGAGTGTAAGTCTAACCTGATTAGTTTTCCACAGCCCTCCCAAAATGATATGTTTCCAACACTTAGAACAGGCAGGGCTGAGGCACAAAAAACATCCGAAAAGCACAATCAGCACAAAAGCAGGGAGTACGTATCCTTAACGCTACAAGCTTCACCCAGTAGAATGACGCTTGCACTGTACAAATCTGCATCACCACCATATCAAAGTCTAAATAAAACTTTCAGGGAAATGTGGAGGGGTAATGAGTGGGTGTTAGAGCGTTTTCATGACTGCCTAACCTACAGTTAGCGTGAGTCCATTTGTTGATAAACTTTTTCTTCTCTCTTAACACAGCTGGGATGGCGGAAAGGAGATCAGGGGAGCAGACACATCTGCTCCGTCCAGAACTGGCCCTCCGAATTCCAAAGGGTAAGTCTCTACTATGTGTCAGGTTCAATCTATAGACAGTAAGAGGGAGAGAGAACGCTACACAAACTCCAATGGTGATAGAGATAAATGTGTGCACATGTATCGTGTTGACCAATTGAACCCAAAACACCTTACATTCTTCTAAATGATTGCTTGTGTTGACATGAAGAAAAGCCTTTTACTTAGCTTTGGTGGAACTGCTACTAACATTCCAAGCCATCTTATGTAACCTTTTGAACAATTTGCTGTGAAAGTTTGAGTTTAAGGTTTACACCAGCAATTTAGCATATTTGCTTCAGAGTGTTGATAAAAGCCAACCAATAGACTCCTAAGCATATTTGTTGAGGCACATTAATTACAATCGTTGTTTGGATCATTTTGCATAAAACTAATTGTCATGTCTTTTTCTACCCAGGACACACCCACCTCACCTATGAGGTCCTTTTGGAATATGTAACATGGTGCATAGACCGAATATTAGTTTTGGAAGACACTTATGGGGCGGATCCAGCCCCTCAGGAGCCATTTGTCAGGAATGTCTCACCCTTAAAAAGATTTTAGTTTTTATTTTTTAATTTGTTTGGTTAATTTTCCAATGTTTTTTAAATGGCACATTTCGACATTCTAAAAAAAAATATAACAAAAAAATATAAAAATTAAAAACCCTTTTTTTTGGGACCAAAAAAAAAAAAAAAAAACAAAAAACCCTCGTTTTTGGGACCAAAAAAAATATAAAAATTAAAAACCCTTTTTTTTGGGACCAAAAAAAAAAAAAAAAAACAAAAAACCCTCGTTTTTGGGACCAAAAAAAATAAAAAAAAACAAAAAACCCTCGTTTTTGGGACCAAAAAAAATATAAAAATTAAAAACCCTTTTTTTTGGGACCAAAAAAAACAAAAAAAAAACAAAAAACCCTCGTTTTTGGGACCAAAAAAAATATAAAAATTAAAAAAGCCTTGTTTTTGGCAAACAAAAAAACCACAAATGTTTACAAAAAAGCCTTGTTGTTTTTATGGCAAACGACAAAACCACAAATGTTTACAAAAAAGCCTTGTTGTTTTTATGGCAACCGAAAAAACCACAAATGTTTACAAAAAAGCCTTGTTGTTTGTGGCAACCGAAAAAACCACAAATGTTTACAAAAAAGCCTTGTTGTTTTTATGGCAACCGAAAAAAACACAAATGTTTACAAAAAAGCCTTGTTGTTTGTGGCAACCGAAAAAACCACAAATGTTTACAAAAAAGCCTTGTTGTTTTTATGGCAACCGACAAAACCACAAATGTTTACAAAAAAGCCTTGTTGTTTGTGGCAACCGAAAAAACCACAAATGTTTACAAAAAAGCCTTGTTGTTTTTATGGCAACCGAAAAAACCACAAATGTTTACAAAAAAGCCTTGTTGTTTTTATGGCAAACGACAAAACCACAAATGTTTACAAAAAAGCCTTGTTGTTTTTATGGCAAACGACAAAACCACAAATGTTTACAAAAAAGCCTTGTTGTTTTTATGGCAACCGACAAAACCACAAATGTTTACAAAAAAGCCTTGTTGTTTGTGGCAACCGAAAAAACCACAAATGTTTACAAAAAAGCCTTGTTGTTTTTATGGCAACCGAAAAAACCACAAATGTTTACAAAAAAGCCTTGTTGTTTGTGGCAACCGAAAAAACCACAAATGTTTACAAAAAAGCCTTGTTGTTTGTGGCAACCGAAAAAACCACAAATGTTTACAAAAAAGCCTTGTTGTTTTTATGGCAAACGCCAAAACCACAAATGTTTACAAAAAAGCCTTGTTGTTTTTATGGCAAACGACAAAACCACAAATGTTTACAAAAAAGCCTTGTTGTTTTTATGGCAAACGACAAAACCACAAATGTTTACAAAAAAGAATTGTTTTTGTGAAAACCTTCAAAAAAATGATGTCAAAACATAAAAAATGTTTAAAATGTTTATCTAAATTAAATTTAAGTATGTTGCTCTTTGCAACACAAATGTTACATTGGCAATTTAGTTCATTCTATTATATATTGTAATATATTTTTTGTACGCTACAGTTGGTAGACACCCACATGTGTTATTAAAACATTTATTTTATTACCCAAGTTTTCTTTTTGGTGTACACATCGAATGTCTTTTGTGTTGTATTTGTTTAGTTGAGTGGTGTGGTCTGTAATTGTTAGTATGTTGGCTTTGGTTTATGTTAGCCTTGAGACTTGTTTTGAAGCTACATTTGAAGGGAGACCTTTTCTTGGGTCGTTATGTGAACATTGAGTTATCTAAATTTACATGAAATCATATGTTTGGAGATAGAGAAGCACGTGTGTATAAATGCCTACATTAACCAGGGCCATTACTTGGCCACCAACACTCCTAAAAAACCAAAGAGCAAACACAAACTAATCATTTAGCATAAAATTTTATTTCATCCCCAAAAGAAGCACTATAATAAATCATATTGTGCCACCCTCAAATTTAAAAAAAAAATGGCCCAACAAATTGGCCAATGTAACAATCATTAACAAAACTAAACCAAATTAAACAAAAAAACAAAAAATCAAGTTGGTGGTGGTGCCTGAAGCAGTGTGGTGAGCACTGTTAAGTTTCCTGCCATCAAATGGTGGGCCAATAGTTCCATCTGGTCTGGGGTTAGCTGTAGAGTTGTGGTCAAGTGGCCCATTAGGATCATATCTTGTGTCTGAGGCTGCTGATGATGCAGGGTGTTGAACCTTGGAAATGTCCCAGACAGAAGATGTTGTGCCAATAGTCTCATCTGCTCTGGGGTCAGCCTAAGAATTTGGGCAACGTGTGCCATTAACATGAGATGGGATCGTTGCTGCTCCAAGGCTATTTGATGCTGCTGGTGGTTCAAGGGTTGTGAAGATGTGTGGGGAGTGGTGGTTGATTGGTTGTTGTGGTCCACGGTGCGGGGGCAAACGACATGTCGCATTGGTGACAAAAAAGAAGAACGGCCTGGGGAGGAGTGAAGTGATAAAGGTGTGGAGGGAATGTAGTCAGGTGGAAGGGGTACTGTGGAACCAGTGCGCATTGAGGTTGTGCAGGAGGATTGCTCATTGAGGGGTGTGGGAGTCCGAACGGAGTGTGAAGTGCTAGGAGTGGCTACAGGAGGAATTGTCCCATCCCCAGCTGCCTGATAAGTGGCCAACACTGGCATTACCCTCCCACTACCACAACCTGCAGTGGCAGGTGAGTGAGATGTTTGGGAGGGCTCTGCCAATGGGGCATCTTCAGATCCAAACAGGCATTGGCGTGTGGCCAGCACCTGAGTGTCAACACTTTGCCGATCCCGTTGATGCTGGTCTGCTAAACTTACCAAGCTGTTACGCATATCCTGTTGAACCTGTAACATATCCTGGTGAACCTGTACCATTGTTGCTACAGATTCCTGTATGAGCCCGAGCAGACGTACTGCCTCAGTAGATTGCTGAGTACGCCTCCTTAACTCATTTTGGACCTGATACTCATCAAGCAGCCTCTCGGCTACATCCAGCATAGATGGACGAAGTTGGGTAGGTGACAATCCCTCTGCATCTAAGGCTACCTGAAAGCAGAAGAAATAGACCAAATCATTATCAAACATCAGGACTAAATATTTCAGATTAGTTTGACAACTTAACACCCCAAGCAGAACGTTGAAAAGTTTGATGTGCTTCTAATGAGTACTTGTTCATTGTAAGATTATCCAAGCTAGCAACACTTCTGATAATGGGTACATATTATATTGGTAGGACTAATATGACAAAGGCAAAAAAGATTCAACATGAAGGTGTTCCCAATTAACCCTGGTGTGGTAGGTTGTTTATGCTTTTGGTAAATCTATTACTACACCAATGACTTTATACATCTACGTATGTTGTCTAAAATCTTGCCATCAATTGGCTAGAGGACAACCCAACCAAACGATACCCATGAATTTGGACCTGGAAAATCAAAGACGGGCCGGACTTTAAAGATCCTGGATGTTTTTGGAACATTAGTGGCACACCAAATTATAACATAATTCCCTGATGTTCAAGATAGAACTCTTGTTGTGCTGGTGCATCGTCAGAATGTCATAGCACTAATTTAACACACACAATGTAAGCCACATCTAGTCCAAAATCAATGCTACCATTGAAATGTTACATGTGCACCTTGTTCCCTTATATCACATACCACAGCACTGGATGCAGAATCGTCGCCAGCTCCTGATCCAACTCCAGCTGCAACGTCAAGAGGGGCCTGATGTTCTTTGAAAAAAAAAAAAACACGTTTAGTACATAACCTTAGTCAGTAATGATTATGGCCAGATTGCCCTCCTAGCTTCATGAATGAAGCATTGAGGCCAAACATTCAAAAGTGCTTTCCTGGGCTCATAGGACACTTGCTAAACCCTCCCAAAGGTTAAGAAGGCTTGGTCTGCCTACTAATGACGGCACCCATTAATGCTGTCAACTGTGTTTTGCAGGGTAAACATCTAAAAGGCAACACTCTTTCATAAGAAAAAACATGTGTGTTAATGGGGTTAATAAGATTCCAAAAAACATTATTTGGCTAGACATACCAACACCTTCCTCCAGGCCTAGCTGCACTGGGTGTGTTCCCTGCTGCGGATCTTCTGTAAAGGACATAGCAATATGAGCTATCTTGGAAAAAAAAAACATCTACATTGTTTGGCACAGTATGATATTGGACCTACCAGGAGGAGGGTCAGCACTGATGTCAACACCTGTGAGTCCGTCTGGTTCGCCAAGCTGCATGGGCTGTGGAGGGGCTGAGATCCGTGCTACAGATGAACAAATTGCAGGTTGGGGAAAACAAAAAAAGGACAATTGGAAGGGCAAGTATCACATTCTATTAATGTCACACATAGGATAGTAGTTAATCTTTTCCAAACAACTCACACAATTGACATCCAAGATAATATCCTACCTCGGTGCAAAGCATCCGAATCTAAGTCCTCTCTGGTAAAGATGGTATCAGGTCCTATGATGTTCAAGAAAGGTAATTGATAATCCCAGAGAGAACTTCGTGCACGTTCATCCAGCCGACCTTGTCGGTCATAAAGACCCTCCGCAGCCCATGCAATTAGCTTCTTCCGAACGGACCCACAGATGTCGTTGACCTTCTTCCGCACACTGTCACGGTGGCAAGGTGCTTCACCCAGTGCATTTACAGCATCGCGGATTTCATCCCACAATCTGTTCTTCTCTGTTACTGAGTAAGACGCGGCCCTGGTCCCATGTATCGCCTGATATCTGGCCATATAGGCGTGCGCGTTCAAAATGGAGGACGATATCCCAGACGCATTAGATGGTGCAATGCTGGCATTTATCGGTGCCTTGTTTGAGGAGGCCCTGGCACAGGAGGCAGCAGAAGGTGGGGAAGCTGCAGCAGCAGCAGCAGCACCTCCAGCAGCAGCACCTCCAGTCCGTGTGCCCTTACCTCGCCAGCCACGCATTTTTGCTCCAAGGATCTATTTGGACAAGCTGCGGGATTCTGATGTCAGGAGGAAGTTCCGGCTCGAGCGAGGAACTATTCTACACCTCTACCAGCTCATAGCAGAGAAAATTGACCCGGACACACAGCGCGGCCATGCGGTGCCCGGCATGGCCAGATTGCTGGCCACTTTGTATATTTTAGGGCGTGGCAGCTTCCAAGCCACTTCGGGAAGTATCATGGGCATTAGCCAGCCCACAGTTTCAAGGGTGTTCATGTTGGTCATTAATGCCATAGTGGATATAGTGCCCAATTTTATCCACTGGCCACAGAATGAAAATGAGTGGAATGAAGTCAAGTTGGGTTTCTACCGGCGGGCACACATGCCGCAAATCCTAGGGGCAATCGATGGCACCCACATAGCCATTAGGCCCCCAAGGAGCCACGAAAGTGAATACCGGAACCGCAAGCAGTACCACTCCGTGAACGTCCAATTAGTGTGTGACGCCAAACAGCGCATCATGAGTGTCAACACTGGTCACCCAGGGTCGTGCCATGATTCCAGTATGTTAAGAACAAGTACTCTGTACGAGGTGTTTGAAAGTGGACAAATGCCCGAAGGGTGGCTTATTGGTAAAGTATTTTGTCTTAACAACATAAACTGTAAGATTACATAGACATAGGAATAAGCTACATCGGTGTACACCCTGATTTAAGCAAAGCCTACCTAAAATGGATGTGTTAGGAGTTGTCAGGCTGTTCACACACAACCAGATCAGCAGCTTAGCAGCTCACAAAAGAAAGATTTGCAAAGTTGTCTTTGAGTCCAATGAAGGTGGTTAACCAATGTGTAAATGGTGTCCTCTAGCCACCCAAAGAAAACCTACAAATGATTCCAATGGTATTGCCATATCCCCAAAGTACTTTGCATAAGTGAGTCAATATTGGTTTCCTCACTCTAGTTGCAGATATATTCCAGAAGTAAGACCTAGGCTAATGTAATAGGAACAAAATAGGGGCCAAGTTGGAACTTGCAAGAGAAACCCACCACTTTGTGTGTCCTTTTTCCCATTTGTATTAGTGATTTAGGCAGTTAGACAGAGTTGAGATGTTTCATATGATTTTTTGCAAACAGACGAGCAGGTTGTTTAGTAAAATGCCTAATTGTCTCCCATTTTGAGGAGTCATCTAAAGTCACATGATATGAATAACTAATGTATATTTTTCTTATTTTTCAGGGGATGCTGGTTACCCGCAGCTGACGTGGCTGATGGCTCCAATCAGGTACCCCCAGGGCCCAGCAGAGAGGAATTACAACAGGGCCTTGCGGAGAAGCCGGAGTATCATTGAGTTGACCATAGGTCTTCTCAAGTCCCGGTTTCTCTGCTTGGCCCGGCCTGGGGGTGAACTCCTGTACTCTCCTACAAAGGCTTCCAAGATCATCCTGGCGTGCTGCGTGTTGCACAACATGTGCGTTGCCCGGGATGATTCTTGGGAGCTGACGGAGGAGAGGGAGCCAGAGGTCCGTCAGCCGGCGGCCCCCAGGCGGCGGAGCACCGCTGCCGGTATGGCCACCCGGAATACCCTGGTTGCTAGCCACTTTACATGTAAGTACTGTAACCGGTCAAGATAGGGCATGTGTATTAATTAGCTAGTTAGCAGAGGTGCCACTCACAGGGAGACAGAGGGTGATTATCATCTGCCAATGACACTTGCCATTGTAGATAAAGTGTAGTCAACATTGGTAAAATTGTGTTACTTGAGCAAAAACATGCACCTCTAACCATAAACATGTTGGTATTGTGAATAGTGTAAAGGGCTGAGAAGAGCTGGCAGGTGTTTATTTGTGTCTATGCCACCTGTGTAGTTATTGATAACATGAACGGCTGCTTGGTATCTTATGGTGTTGTAATTTTCCAGAACATCAACATCTTGGAATCATGGCACGTACCATGGGAAGCCTGTGGTGATGGGCTGTCTGGCGTCACAGGTGTGTATTCAAATGTTTACATTAATGATTTCTGGTTTGTGTAAGTTGGCATAAAATGTGTTATTTCACTCGTGATGTCGAAATTAAATGAAGTTCAGAATGAAGCAAACAGGCATTAAGATGTGATTTTCATAATGAAATGTCTTATCCTTTGTTTTATTTTTCCAGGAGTGGTACTGCTTGCGGGTGTAGGTGGTAGAAACCCACCTTGATGGACTCCACTCATTTTCTTTTGTGGTCAGTGGATATTTGGTAAGGCACATGGCCAATGACCAACATGAGCACCCTGGAACTTCGAAAGTGGCTTGGAAGCTGACCAGCAACCTTGCCATGCCTGTCCCCTATGAGCTGGTAGAGGTGCAGAATGGATTCTGAACTCTGCCTGAAGTTGTGGAAGACATCAGAATCCCGTAGCCATGGAGCAAAGATCGTGGTCTGGCGCTGTAAAGGCACACGGACTGGAGAGTGACAATATTATTTTGCTGCATCCCTCCTTCTGCTGTCATTCTCAAATAAATAAAGACTTTAGAATTGAACATGTGTTTTTTTTGTTTTGTGTGGGTGCCTACAGACAAAAGGGCCATCCACACTGTAAGATTTAGAGAAGACTTTATCCTTCAGATTGACATTTTCTATGTAGTGCAAGGGCCTGCCTGATTGCATCCAAATTGAAAGTGTTGAGGTTTGAGCTTATATTATATGGTTTGGTTAAGTCTACAGGAAAAAGTCTAGACAAATTGTTAGTGTATGGCCCATTAAGCTGCCAAGGCCGGAGTTTTGCACTTTGCATGCTGCTTGTACTGGTGATGTGAGGGGTTGTAATGTAGAGTAGGGATGTGACAGTGTTGTGTTGAGGTGTGAGGCAAATGTAGTGTTGGACTATGAGGGTCTGTGTTGTTGAAATATGGAGAGAGTCCAATATCAGACACCTATGTTTATTGGTCAAGAAATTGTAAGAACCATGGTAAATATGTAAAGAATTGCATCTCGATAAAACTAGGACCACACTCATAAAATCAAAATTGTGTTGTTTCCATTGATGTGCTTGAAATTTGGGTAGGACACCCCCCCCCCCCCCAAATTCAAGATAGTTAAAAAAAACTGTTAAAAAAAATAAAAGTGAAAAGAGATCCCAAGTGTAGTGATGTGATTTGAACCCATGACGTTGTTAACTGCAGTGAAGTTGCAAAGCACTTAGCTATTGTGCAGAATAAAGCTGTATGGTGGAAAAAGAGGAGTGTGTTAAGGCTAAAAAGCACATATAGCTAAAGAACTAAACATTGTATGGAATGTGGGAAGAAGACCATGGTAAAATTGTGAGGTTTCATCTTGCCCTGAAGTAGGGTAGGGGTTTGGTCACTTGCCTTTGGTACTTTCCATCATAAGATCGATTCGACACACAGACAAGATCAAAAAAACAC